>NC_043762.1:5873953-5876453 GCF_902148845.1 Salarias fasciatus
CGTAGTCTCACGTCCATGACGTAAGAACCCGGAACCGGAAATGCGTCATGCATACTTCCTCATGTCTATATATTTCAGGAAAAAGGCGGTAAAGCTCTGGCGCGCTGTGGGATGTGTACCCGCCGGTAGAGCCTCTCTGGACTTCATCTCTCTGTCCGCTGCGGCGCGGCTCTCCGAAGCGTCAGGCGGAGCGATGGCGGCGAAACGAGGAGCCCTCATCGTCCTGGAAGGGGTGGACAAAGCGGGGAAAACCACGCAGTGCAACAAGCTGGTCCAGGCGCTGCAGCAAAGCGGCCGCCCGGCGGAGATGATGAGGTTTCCCGGTGTGTAATCCTCCGTCGAGGTCCCGCTCAGGTGTGTGGTTTCCACTCTAACACCGCGGTGTCGCGTGTCCCCGCAGACAGGACCACGACGATCGGACAGCTGATCAGCTCGTACCTGGAGAAGCGCACGGAGCTGGAGGACCACGCCGTGCACCTGCTCTTCTCTGCAAACCGCTGGGAGCTCGTGTAAGCAAACTGTCCAACACGTTTAACTGCGACAGGCTGCATGAAGTGATATAGATTATAGAAAATAAGGAGGGGATTCTAATTTCAAATAATGAGGTGTCATGAATACAGTTATCTGTGTGTGTGTGTGTGTGTGTGTGTGTGTGTGTGTGTGTGTGTGTATGAGAGAGAGGGATGAAGCTTAGTGCTTCACCAATGATTCAAACTACTTTTGGTGAATTCTTCTATGAGACCTTGCTTTGTAGATGTTGCATTCTGGGCATGCTGATAAAAAGAACACTGATGACCCACAGGCCTTCAATGAAGAGGAAGCTGGAGCAGGGCATCACTCTGGTTGTGGACCGATACGCCTTTTCTGGAGTGGCTTTCACCAGCGTGAAGCCAGTGAGTCTGCTCGTGTTGCCTTTCAGCTTCTGCACCTTCAGCGCCTGTGGAAGTAAAAGCTTTTACGAATGCACGTGTCCTTAACGGTTGAGGATTTTTTTTTTTTTTCCTGTCCTTCAGGGATTCTGCCTGGACTGGTGCATGAAGCCGGATGTGGGACTGCCGAAGCCCGACCTGGTCATGTTTCTGCAGCTGAGCTCGGCCGAGGCGGCGCGCCGGGGTCACTTCGGGGAGGAGCGGTACGAGACGAGCGATTTCCAAAAGGCGGTGCAGCAGAAGTTTGAGCAGCTGATGAAGGATGAATCAGTTAACTGGCAGGTAAGAAGACGGCTTGATCCCGACACCAAGTACTCATTAATAGTGCGATTCAAAGCCGCATGCATTTGCTCAAATAACTGAGAAGTTGACAGATTGACATTTTCCTTTACAGCCACTGTTTACATCAAAACTGCTTCACATGTCTGTCTGTATAATGTGTTTCAGGTCATCGACGCCTCGCAGGACGTTGAGAGTGTGCATTTGGACATTGTGGGCCACAGCCATGGAGCCATCAGGTTGGCACAGGATGTGCCTCTCGGAGAGCTGTGGAAGTGAATCTGGGCCGGTGTGGCCGCATCACTGTTTTCTGCACATTATGCACACTCACGTTTTCTTAACTCATTCAGCGTTATGGAGGATTACACCTTCCAAAATTAATAAATAGACCTTTAAACAATTCCTTAAATATCATTAAATGCAATTTCATTTAGATATCTAGATGTATCATTAAGTGTGCTATTACCAGTAATTCAATAAAATGCCAATCATATATCATTATTTAATCATTTATCTATGTCATGGTCTGGAGTTGCAGCACTCCATCGAGACTCTGAACATCACCAGGTAGTCTGCAGAGAAAGTTGGCCGCGAGCACCAACGGATATTTCAGCATGACGACGACCCAAAACTCTCAGCTGAAGTGGAGAAGGAATGCTTAACGGGCAAAGCCAGAGTCCTTCATTTGTTGTGTTCATCAAAGCAGTTGTTCCCAGTAAATCATGGTAATTCTGATGCTTCAGAACAGTTTCCACTGCATGGAATGCTAAATTCTGGATTTTCCCAGAGATTGTGACAGTTTTGAAAGGGTATAAATGATTGTAGACATGCCACTCTTTGTTCAAATGTAAATAAAAGCTGAGATTTTTTTCCCCCACAGTGTGCTTCTTGTATATCGTCTTATATTTTGTAAGAGGCCTGTAACATTTCCAGTTTTTTAAAAAAAAAACTTGCTGAATGAATAAAAGCTTGCCTGGAGAATGACTAATTTCTGGCTTGTGTGTGTGTGTGTGTGTGTGTGTGTGTGCATAACTTCAATAACACTGACATTCATTCATGTATCCATGTACATGTGTCGTCTCTCTCACACAGTCGAAATGCAGCATGTGCAGTATATTTTATTTGTCAGTAAGCTGGTGCGTCTTGGCCGTATCATCCAGCTTGTCAAAGGTCACATCTGATTCATAACCACGTTTCAAAAAAAGCTTGTTCTAAATTCTCAAATGATCGAGTAGAGATGACACTGGAAACGGTTCCTTTAGATGAACAACATCCAGTATGGAGGTTTGTTT
>NC_043762.1:5881453-5891453 GCF_902148845.1 Salarias fasciatus
TTAATTGTTTTCCTGGAACTTTGCTAGAATTGCTCCTGACCAAGAGCTTGAGAGTGAGGTGAAAAATTAGTCTAGCTGCATTAGAGCTTATTTGAATTGACTTAGTTACCATTTTATTTACCATAATTAATATTAATCAATTATTACGTTTTATACTTAGACGTTGTATCATTAAGTAACTGTAGCTTAAAAAATAATGGTGATTCCTAATCATCATGTGTGTGCTTGTAACACCTGTTCCATTCACACACACGGCTGAGGGCATCAGTCTCTCGGTTGCAAATATTCAACATCACGCTTTTCTTTGAAGGCTGTAAGCTTGTATTGGTCTTCCACTTTCTTTATTATTGTTTGCGATTGGTCCACTTTTGTAGCAAAGTGCTCCTAAGTATCACTGTTCATTAGATCCATATTTACTGCTTGTCTCCCAGAAATCAATTTCCGGTTCACCTCCAACTTCCTTAAATTAAACCCCAATAAAACTGAATTCGTCCTCATTGGCACCAAATCCACCCTATTTAAATTGGACAGTTTCTCTCTTACTATTGACAGCTCCTCAGTCTCCCCCTCCCCTCAGGTAAAAAGTCTGGGTGTCATCCTCCATAGCACATCATCGTTCCATTCCCACATCAATAGCGTCACCCGGTCTGCTTTCTTCCATCTATGTAATATCAACCATCTCTGCCCCTCCCTCCCCCCACACCACCTCCACCCTGGTCCCCAGCCTCGTCACCTCCCGCCTCGATTATTGGAACTCCCTTCAGTTCGGCCTCCCTCATAAGTCCCTCCGTAAAATCCTTCTGTTCACCTTTAAATCGATCCATCAACTCGCCCCTTCGTACCTCTACGACCTCATTTCTGTCAACACTCCCTCCCGATTCGATCCCTCAGATCCTCCTCCTCCATCCAGCTCGCTGTCCCCTCTGCCCGTTTCAGCACCAACCAGTGGAAAGTAAAACACAGAATATCTCTAAATGGGCTCATTTTTGACAGCCCCAGCAGATACAGTCCTCTTTCAGTCATCTCATTCTTTCAAGTGATTGACAGGTGTCATGTCCCGCCCCCGTGATTTACTGATCATTTGGGTTAACTTCAGTCAGCCCAGAGGCCGCTGACTTTTGGTGATGTTGCTTTTGCAGCTCTGTTAACTATTTCATCGGTTTTCTGCCAGCATTTGTTCGCCCCCCCAACACATTTCACCACCACCGTTCCATTGCACTGAGCAACGCAATGGAACGAGGAACACCTCAACGCAATGGAACGAGGAGTGTTTTACGTCTGAAGGGCCTGGAGAGGGCGCTTTTCACAGCGGAGAAGACCCTCTTAAAGAAATTCGGCCTCTTATTTGGGGATGTGAGGATTTGGATGAGAGAAGAGGTGATGCATGCAGCCACTTCCTTCTCCTCCAGATCCACTGCCACCACCAGCTTCTCCGCAGAGCCCCACTTTCTGCACAGCGCCTTGAAAATGTGTTTGTCCATCTTGTCAACTCTCTCAGGTGTGACCGGTAAACCTGCAGCCCTGAGTTGAGGCCACACCTCCTGCAGCAGCCAGTAAGCCTTCTGACCATAAAACAGGAAGCAGGTCACGTTGGCTGCTTTCGCCGTCCGTGAGATCAGCTTCCGCAGCACCTGTTCCACGCAGGCCCTGCTGATTTTCTCCTGCTCTGTTTCCTCCTCTGGCGGTTGTTCATGTTGAACAGTCTTGTCTTCAGGCGGGTCAGAACCAGACCCGGTTTCCACAGGACCGGATGCCTCAGCAGGAGTCGCACCCACATCTGGTTGTGGGGCCACCTGCTCCAGTTTGCTGTTGTCCATAACGACTGCGCTGAAGTCAGTGAAGATTCTCCTCTACTGGAGGACAAAGTGTGTCTGCAGCTGCTCCAAGTTCTGGAAACCAAATGCAGGCTGGAGAACTGGGCTCCTTTCAAACCTTCACCACCTTGGTGACGTCATAAAGGCGCCCATTCCGCACACCGCCGGGGTTGCTAGGCGCTGCGTGACGTCATCGGCACGGACGTCAGCTCTTGAACTAGCTAGCCGGTAGCTAAAGCTAACAGCTGACTGAAGCTGTCAGTGTGTCAGTTTTTTATTGATTTTTATTTTCTTCAATTAAATGATACAAACACAAAAAAAAGACACAGTCACGAATAAAAAAAAAAAAACCGCCACTTTCATCTAAAAAATATACAAACAAAACAAAAACACAGTCAGGAATGTAAAAACAAAACAAACAAACAAAAAAAAAAAAAACACGCCAGTTTCAGCCAAAAACTATAAAACTTTTCAATTTGAACTAGTGAAAGTTTTCGCATATTGTTTGGTGTCCTTTTCAAAAGCAATAAATTAAGGTTTTCTGTTACCAAACGTATGAAAAAGATAATTCCACAGAATAATTACAATTTGTACGGGGTTTTGTTTTTTATTCATTGCTATGGCTACAACACAATACATCTTACCAATATAATTTACAGTCAGAATCTGTCTTAATAATAATAATGAATAATGTTAAATCTTTCCCAAACTGAATACCAGAATAGATGCATTGCCAGAAAAGATGGGGAACAGATTCAGGAAACGGATCTCACACTGAGCAGTAAACACACAAGCCCTTTAACAGATAATGTTTGGAAGGATTATATCTATCTACCAACTTAAACTATACTTTTCTCCCGTGACATTTTAAAATCACTGGAAAGTCCCCGAACTAATGAGGCTTGTCAGGAATTGATTGTAAACACAGTTTGAGCAGAAAGAGTGATCCAACAGAGTTTAGTTGATAGATTACTGAACTTCACCTGTGGATTAAAGACAATCAAAGATAAAAAAAAAAAAAAAAAAAGTGGGAAAAAAAGGCATCAGTCATTCAGAAGGTGTCTTGTTAAGGTCATTTTCTCCACCTAGTGGCGTCTTTGTGTCTCTGCAGCTGTTCTGTGTAACACTTGACTTTCTCTATAACAGCAGTTACAGTACAAATGATTGTCTCTTCTGGTACAAACAAGGAGGAAACAAAATCCCCAAGTTCATCCTGAGCCGCTTTAAGGTCGGTCTGGGGAAAACAGAGGATGAAGAAAAATATTCATCTCCACTGAATTCCAGCTTCAGATCAGTTCCTCTGAAGACCCAGAAGCTTGAACTGTCTGACTCTGCTGTGTTCTACCGTGCTCTGCAGCCCACAGTGACAGGAAACAGCACAACTGTGGACTCAAACCTTTGGAGCAAAGACAACACAATCCTCCACTTCATCCACTAGAGGGACTCGCTCTCTGTTAAACTCTGTTTGGATCCAGTGTGAGATTATTGAAATCAAATATGTCAAATATCCCTTCATGATCCCAATGTTACTCTGTCCAGACTGTCTCTTTCATTCTCTCAGCTCTCCTCTCTTGGCTCCTGGCATCAGGCTGGACGAAACCGCCGCCCTGAGAAGACATCCGGGTCGACATCCAGTCTCACCTTTTTGCTTTCCAAAGAGCACTGGAAGATGAACTGCTGTTACCACCTGAGTCAAAGCTGCCTCACTGAAACCATGACGGCTGCAAATCAGTGAGGACGAGTCCAGAAGTCATTCCTTCCCTCACATGAGCAGGTTCCAGCAGGCAGCTTGGCTCAGTGGATTTAGTGCAGAGTTCAGATGAAATAAACCTTTTAGTCACCATCAGTAACTTCATCAAAAATGTCTCTCTACATTTCTGTAGTTTAGGTCAAACTAAGATTCTCCTTCATCCATGAATTGACTTTCAGCAGAGGAGAGAAGTTGAGAGCTCCCTGTTGGCCAAGACTTCCTCCAGCTCATCCGACTGGACCCTGAAGGATTCTCACTCTACGTTTCTGTCGTTGAAATGGTGTCCAAACAGAGCAACCTGGCTGTCACCATGAGAAACCACACACACTTTACAAGGTTTACTTTGAGCACTTTTAGTTGAATATGATATGTTTAGTGTCACTGCTGCTCCTCCATACATTCACTGGTAAGTCTACAATTCAGGAAGAAGAAGAGGAAGAGTGACCACTCTTTTCTTTTTAAGTTATTTCATGAAATGTACAGCTAAAAGAAGAAAACTAAAATGCACTTTGGATGATTTATTATAAACTTTATTAGTGTTTGTGTTGTTAACGCTGTTCAATATTTTCTTCAACTGAAATCAAATGATAAAAAAAAAAAAATCTGAAACTCGTTTGTGGATGAATGAGACAAACACTTTTTTATGTCAAAACTTTTATTGAACTGGAAAAAAAACTTTATATCAACACAAATAAGACTCTTTAAAATCTTTAAAAAAAACAGGAAGGGGTCTAACGCTTTGCTGATGACTGAAAGAGGAACAAACGGTGAAGAAAGTGCTTTTTTATTCTCTGTGTGGAACATTCGTACAGTTAAAGGTCTCCGCTGTGAAAAGATGCGTCCGTGGAAAAATATGAAAAGCTTTTTTATTTACACTCATCAGGAGAGAGAGAGAGAGAGAGAGCGAGAGAGAGAGAGAGAGAGAGACACCGAAGGTGAAGAGTCACTCACCTTTTTCACTTGATTTTTTTCATTTCATTTAATCCCAGCCGGTGTTTTTAAAAATCAACACGTGCAGAAGAGCAGAGTCGCTCCATTTGAATGCAATCCATAAAAAACTCATTTTAACAAACACAGAAGCATCTAAAAAAAAGCTTTTATCTAATTTTAATACTTAAACTTTTTAGTACTGGCATTTTTGATAGATATAAAATCTGTTTGGCTGTATTTGCTTTTGTTTTAAATCAAAATATCACATTCTAAATTCTTTATTTTTGTGGTTCTTGATTTGTAAATATCTGACAAATTCAGCTTTTTAATGATTTTCGCTCTTTTTTAGCTGCTCCTGACTGAAGACTTCTGATCCAAACTGGCTGTAATTCCTGCCCCTGACCGCCAGAGGGCAGAAAATATATTTAATTCAAATCAAATGACATTTTTAAAAAACTTCAGATTCAAAACTTTTTTTTTTTTTGCCTATAAAGTTTATTTCAATGAAAGCTTTACAGCCTTTTGGATCAAAACTCTTTAGAAGAGTTTAATATGATTCCACAGAAATCTTTCTGAAAAGTGTTTGTTTCTCCTGTGTCTCCTGGGATGAATGTGAAGCTTTAATAAAAAAAATCTATCATCATAAACAGTTTTTCTCTTTCTGCTCGATGTGCATCATTGTCACTCTGAAGCTTTTTTCTTTTTATATTAGCAAATATTCAAGAGAAAAAAAAAACATTCCCAAACGTCTCCTCATAGAACTTCTAAAAGAGGAAGAAAATAAATTAAATCAGATTCTTTTTGTACATACTTACATGATATGAGTGACGTGTTGTTTGTTTTAGTTTTCTCTGCTAAAGGCTCATTGAGAATTAGCGCGCTGGTTTCCCAAGAGACGGGAGCTTCCTTTGAAATGAGGGAAAAATACGATCGTACCTCCATACGACTAGAGACCTCTCTGTCTGGTCGGTATCATATCATAAACCTCCACAGTTTGTGGATTTCCTGTGAATATTTATGAAAATGTCGTGAGAAAAAAAAAAAAAAAAACCAAACCAGACTGAACAGGAAGCGACCGTCTGCCATGTTTCAGAAACAATCGCTGCTACGTTAATGATTGTCCTCTGGCGCCCCCTGGCTGCCGCCGCCCAGAGGCAGCCGCTGCTCTTCCCTGAGCCACAGCTTGAACACCACAGCGGGGACTGGCGGGCGGCAGAACGCCTGAGAGACCGAGCCCGGGGCGGAGAGCGCCCTACATGTTGTACGCCACGTAGACGGGGTCCAGCTGGTCGGCCAGGAAGCCGTCTCGCAGGTGCATGCGCTGCTTCTCCCCCCGGGAGTTGATGGGGATGACGCCCACGTCGACCACGACCACCACGCCCACCACGAGGTAGTGCTCCTCCAGGACCACGTTGGTCACCAGCGGGACCAGGTCCAGGGCCTCCTGCTCCGAGCCGTCCAGCTCCACCACCACCACCAGCAGGTTGGTCCACGTGAAGACGGCGCTGGCGGCGGGAAAACACACGTTAAGTTCTGATGGCCCGCCACGGGGGCCAGCGACGTGAACCAACGATCCTGAGGAAGTTCCTTAAAGCATTTCTGCTGCAAAGGATTGTGGGACGTTGTCTTAGTGGTGAAATTTCTGGGTTGGGGTTTCTGTGTTTCCTGTCATTTTATCATTCTCTGTTTTCGTTGCTCAGGCAGATTTTTCTGAAGTGACACAGTTCGATGCTACAATAAAGATGTAGCCATCAGCTAACGCTGACGCTTTTCCTATTGTCATATACCAGCTACATAAGATCAAGAGGCAGCAGGAAAACAAGCAGACAGAATGCATAAAAGTAGGCCAATGCTGCTGTAGGAGCTGCCAATGCATCCGTAGTTCGCCATATTTCTTATTTAAACCCAGATTTTTGTCGCGCTGACGGTTTTTGAGGCTAAACGTTTGTATTTTATCGTAGCCTGACGGTTCCTCACCACTCTGTGATGCTCTTGTGCGTCCGGATGACAGACGTCTCGATGTCGATGGGGTGGTAGCGCATGCCCCTCAGCTCCATGGCTTCTTCCAGAGCCCCCACCACATACAGAGCGTCATGACGCTCTGCGCGCGCACACACACACACACACACACACACGCCCAGTGAGCATCATGAAAACCCACAGTGTCGTTCAGCACGCCGCCGTCCTCACCTCCGCTGGCGTCGGTCAGCTCGGTCCTACGCAGGAAGCCCAGGTACCCGGTTCGAGCCCAGACCGTCTGCGTGTCTCCGAAGCTGAGTCTGGAGCTGAAGTGGTCCGACTGCAGCGCCTCGTCTCCGTACACGGTAAAGTAGCCGCTGGCGTTGTGGCCACTGTGCACCCAGATCTACCAACAGGTCCGAGGAGAAGATACAGATGTTCAGCCGTCCCCTGCTGGGGGTGACGAGGGTGAAAGGTCAAGACTCACCTCTCCTAGGTGAGACTCCCCCATTGGTCCCTT
Source organism: Salarias fasciatus (assembly GCF_902148845.1). Classification (NCBI taxonomy): domain Eukaryota; kingdom Metazoa; phylum Chordata; class Actinopteri; order Blenniiformes; family Blenniidae; genus Salarias; species Salarias fasciatus. Next base: position 5,888,427 of record NC_043762.1, read on the forward strand.
CGTCTCTGGATTGGCGATGATTATTCGAACTCCTGGAAGAATCTGCTCAGAGAGTCAGAGACAGAGCAGTCAGGAATCAATTAGAGGTGATCGAACAAATCTTTTTCCAGTGTCGTAGTGGTGACAGAGTCTGGTTCTTCTGACCTCCTCACTACAGTGATCTGGTTCATTTGTTGCTGTTATTAAACCTCTTCTTAAAAAGCCCACCCTTGATCCACATGTTCTCACAAGTTCCAGGCCAATATCCAACCTTCCCTTTATTTCTAAAATCCTAGAGAAAGGTTGAAGTCAGCTTTGAGAACATTTATATAATAATTCCCTATTATTGTCTTTTCAGTCAGGTTCTAGAGCTCATCATAGACCAGAGACCAGGTTGTAGAGCTCATCGCAGACCAGAAAAGAGGTTCTACAGTCCATCATGGACAAGGGATCAGGTCTTAGAGCTCACCATAGACCAGAGACAGCTCTGGTAAACGTTACTAATGGTTTTCTCATGATATCTCACAAAGGACTGGTCTCTGTCCTGGTCTCTGTCCGGGTCTCTGTCCGAGTCTCTGTCCGAGTCTCTGTCCGGGTCTCTGTCCTGGTCTCTGTCTGTCCTGGTCTCTGTCCTGGTCTCTGTCCGGGTCTCTGTCCGGGTCTCTGTCCGGGTCTCTGTCCGGGTCTCTGTCCTGGTCTCTGTCTGTCCTGGTCTCTGTCCTGGTCTCTGTCCGGGTCTCTGTCCGGGTCTCTGTCCGGGTCTCTGTCCTGGTCTCTGTCCTGGTCTCTGTCCGGGTCTCTGTCCTGGTCTCTGTCCTGGTCTCTGTCTGTCCTGGTCTCTGTCCGGGTCTCTGTCCGGGTCTCTGTCCTGGTCTCTGTCCGGGTCTCTGTCCTGGTCTCTGTCCTGGTCTCTGTCCGGGTCTCTGTCCGGGTCTCTGTCCTGGTCTCTGTCCTGGTCTCTGTCTGTCCTGGTCTCTGTCTGTCCTGGTCTCTGTCTGTCCTGGTCTCTGTCCGGGTCTCTGTCCTGGTCTCTGTCCTGGTCTCTGTCCGGGTCTCTGTCCTGGTCTCTGTCCTGGTCTCTGTCCTGGTCTCTGTCCTGGTCTCTGTCCGGGTCTCTGTCCTGGTCTCTGTCCTGGTCTCTGTCCTGGTCTCTGTCCTGGTCTCTGTCCTGGTCTCTGTCCTGGTCCTGTTAGATTTCGTTGCTGCATTTGATACTGTTGATCCTGACATCCTACTACAGAGACTAGAATATATTATTGGGGTTCAAGGTTGAATGAATGAATGAATGGTTTATTTTGAGCTGATACAGAATAATGACTTGCTTTTGTGTTTGAAATTTTCAGACTGACATGACTAGACAAAATAAATGTATAACTCTTATTATACAAAATGTTTGAAAAGAAGTGTGAAGAAGAAAAAATTGTTTCCCACCCCCTGGTCAGCGTTAAACTGGCAAACCTGGATAACACTGCAGGATTTCTATATTTCTGCAGAAACTGTCTCCGTAGAAATGAATCAAAGTGAGGTTCTGTTAAAAACCAAGAGCAAGAAGTGAATTTCACCTTTCCAGACTCCATCAGAGGCAGGCTGTGTGGCGATCCTCTCTCCACCAGTCTGACCCTACAGGCAAACAATCACAGTTACTCTCAACGGTCATGTAAACCGTAGGTTAAGCTCTAAATGTGAAGCAATCATCAGTTCAAACAGGAAGTGGCGATGCTGCAAATTCAACAAATCCATTCAAATTCATTAAATCTGTGAATTCTGCAAGACACAGTTCAGTCCGTGCGGTGGACCCACCTGTCGTGTCGCAGCGCCCTCATGTCCACGAACACCGTGGTGGGGTCGGGTCCGGACGTCCCCTGAGAGAAAACAGGACACGACACAGTGAGGACGGCAGGATCACTCTGGGACAACAGATGTCTGCTCGCCTCGGAAACCAGCCCCGCCCACTCCACATTTGGACTGTGGCAGCTGGGGTGGGTTTGGGGCCGAGCCAATACAAACGTTGTGCCGGGGGCGTCGGTTACTCCTCTGACTGACAGCGCACTTCAGCCAATCAGCGCTTCAAAACAAACACGTCGTCAAAATGCTTCTCTACACGCAAAGACGCACGGAAACGTCCTTTCCTGTAAGAAACTCGCCAGGCGCAGACTCTTGCTCGACTCTTGTGACACTTGGTATTTTGGCTATAACTTTACTTACTGCAGCTTTCAGACGACGGTTAATGTTCATCTCTGTAATCTCCGCTATCTCTGTTTTGGAAGAAGCTCCGCGCAGTGATGGCGTCACTTCCCGTTTTGCCACCGGAATTCGCCCAAAAAATTTGAAAACAAAAAGCGGCAACGCTGATTGGCTCGGCCCTCACATTCTGTTTCTACTGCCTTGTAGCCAGACTCACCTCAGCTCCAAAATCCAAATGTGGATGTGGAGTGGGCGGGGCTGGTTTACGAGGCTAGATGTCTACGACTACCAGGCGGCAGGGACACTCAGCGTCACAGACACTCAGCATGAGGGACACGAAGCGTCAGGGACGCTCATCGTTAATGACAGTCGGAGTCAGGGGCACCCGGCATCAAGGAAAACCAGTCTCAGAACACTCAGCGTCAGGGACACTCAGCGCCACCCAGCGTCAGGGACACAAGCTTTCCTTCAGTGGTGGAAAGAAAGCTTCAGGATTACCATCCAGCCTCCATCACAGCTGTCTGAATCATTTCCAGAAGCAGATCTATAAACATGGTGTGAAATGAGGTTTGAACGACATGCAGATAGAGAAGGAGGAAAAGGTGAACGGTGAACGCTGGTGAATTAACTCCTTCTTCCCCACCTGAAGCGCTTTGACCTGGAGTGAGAGATCAAGGCGCCGGCCTCTCCGGGAATAAACCCCCCAACCTGAAGCCCGCCACCCTACACACACTGAGGCATGCTGGGAGCCCAGCTGCACACAGAAGCATGCTGGGAGTCCAACTGAAGCCAGAGGCATGCTGGGAGTCCAGCTGTAGACAGCAGCCACATGTGGAAACAGCAGATCATCTCCACCAGCTCCAC